>NC_056448.1:21255764-21285764 GCF_018296145.1 Oncorhynchus tshawytscha | reverse complement strand
CTGTGCCATTAGTGCAGGGTGCTCCAGTGAGTGTGGGTGTTTGGGTGTGTTGACTGAGTTGGCTGTGCTTTGTGTCTGGCCTGTATCTGAGCTGAGCCTCCCTACCCACACTGTGTGCCCTGTGCTGTCCTGTACCCACAGCTGGCTCAGTACCCCATGCTGAGGGAGGAGATGGAGAAGATTGTCACCCAGCATATCCGAGACCGCGAGAGCCGCACCAAGGACCAGGTCTCACACACACACACACACACACACACACACACACACACACACACACACACACACACACACACACACACACACACACACACACACACACACACACACACACACACACACACACACACACACACACACACACACACTATAACACACTATATTCCCAATCCAAAGACTCATGTTTAATAACTCTATATAATGTGTACATGTCCCACCATCCAGGTGATGCTGCTGATTGACATTGAGCTGGCCTACATGAACACCAACCATGAGGACTTCATTGGCTTTGCAAAGTGAGTGTCACCCTCTTGACCTCTGTTCTGATACAGTGGATTAGAACAAACATCCCAATATAGACACAGTACAGTCTGGGGGACCCTGACCTACAGGCTCTTACTACTGAATCCTTTGTTTATGCGTGTGTTCCTATGTAGCCCATGATTGTGATGTTTTCATCCCCTGTAGTGCCCAGCAGAGGAGCAGCCAGGTGGCCCAGAAGAAGCAAACTGGCAGTAAGGTACTATAGGCACATGAAGGCACCTACAGCACATAGTCTTCCATTACATTCATTAAGACTTGCCTCATGGGCTGTTCGCAAAATATTGTAATAATGTTCCTAGATGCAAGGTCTACATCGAGCTGTTCACATGACAGATTATAGTTCCAACTGAGTACAGTTTTGAGTGTTTAAACTATTTCTCCACTTGTTCTCTTCTTCTGTGTTCTTTAGCCTGGTTGTTCATTAGCATGGTTGTTCTTTAGCCTGGTTGTTCTTTAGCCTGTTTGTTCTTTAGCCTGGTTCATCTTTAGCCTGGTTGTGCATTAGCCTGGTTGTTCATTAGCCTGGTTGTTCTTTAGCCTGGTTGTTCTTTAGCCTGTTTGTTCATTAGCCTGTTTGTTCATTAGCCTGGTTGTTCTTTAGCCTGGTTGTTCATTAGCATGTTTGTTCATTAGCCGGTTTGTTCATTAGCCTGTTTGTTCATTAGCCTGTTTGTTCATTAGCCTGGTTGTTCTTTAGCCTGGTTGTTCATTAGCCAGGTTCTTCTTTAGCCTGGTTGTTCATTAGCCTGGTTGTTCTTTAGCCTGGTTGTTCATTAGCCTGGTTGTTCATTAGCCTGGTTGTTCTTTAGCCTGGTTGTTCTTTAGCCTGTTTGTTCATTAGCCTGTTTGTTCATTAGCCTGGTTGTTCTTTAGCCTGGTTGTTCATTAGCATGTTTGTTCATTAGCCGGTTTGTTCATTAGCCTGTTTGTTCATTAGCCTGGTTGTTCTTTAGCCTGGTTGTTCATTAGCCAGGTTCTTCTTTAGCCTGGTTGTTCATTAGCCTGGTTGTTCTTTAGCCTGGTTGTTCTTTAGCCTGTTTGTTCATTAGCCTGTTTGTTCATTAGCCTGGTTGTTCTTTAGCCTGGTTGTTCATTAGCATGTTTGTTCTTTAGCCTGGTTGTTCTTTAGCCTGTTTGTTCATTAGCCTGTTTGTTCTTTAGCCTGCTTGTTCATTGGCCTGCTTGTTCATTGGCCTGTTTGTTCTTTAGCCTGGTTGTTCATCAGCCTGGTTGTTCATTAGCCAGGTTGTTATTTAGGCTGCTTGTTCTTTGCCTGGTTGTTCATTAGCCTGGTTGTTCATTAGCCTGGTTGTTATTTAGGCTGCTTGTTCTTTAGCCTGTTTGTTCATTAGCCTGTTTGTTCTTTAGCCTGCTTGTTCATTGGCCTGCTTGTTCATTGGCCTGTTTGTTCTTTAGCCTGGTTGTTCATCAGCCTGGTTGTTCATTAGCCAGGTTGTTATTTAGGCTGCTTGTTCTTTGCCTGGTTGTTCATTAGCCTGGTTGTTCATTAGCCTGGTTGTTATTTAGGCTGCTTGTTCTTTAGCCTATTTGTTCATTAGCCAGGTTGTTCATTAGCCAGATTGTTCATTAGCCTGTTTGTTATTTAGTACTCTGTGTTTTAACTGTCTAGTGTTCCCACTCTATTTCTGTTCTGCTCTGTTTCTTCTGAGTGATTTCTCTTGTGTCTTTTTCTTCACCTCTTCTGCTACAACTATTCTACTTTAGCAGGATGAGATTATGGTGAGTAGTGTGTGTGTGCGTGTGTGTTAGCATGTGTGAGTGTGTGTTAGTGTGCGTGCTTGTGTATGTGTGTGTGTGTGTTAGAATGTGTTGGTTTCCTTGTGTGTGTGTGTGTGTGTGTGTGTTTGTTAGAATGTGTGTGTGGAGAGAGCCTCTCATAACTGTAGATGGGTAGGTAGCTAGGGAGCTCTCTGGGCATTTGCTTCTTTCCTCAGCTGCCTCCCTCCTCCAGGCAGTGCTCCCATCCAACACAACAGAAACATGCTCAGCTAGCACTGCTCATCTCCTATTAGAAACCAGCATGAGTAAAAAAAAATAGCATGAACCATTATTTTACAATACACCCCCAGACATAGACAGAACACAGAGGGGTTAAGACCAGATAGGCCTCCAGGTTCCTTCTCTCTCCCATAGAAACAGCACCATTTGGAGACGTTACATTTCACAGCCGTGGCCTCACAATCGAGCCTCATTTTCCTTGGCTGAGTGATCGCTCGTCGCCCCCCCAGCCTTAGCTTGATACCAGATAAAGAAGGCAGCCATGTGCTCTCCAATGACAACAGCTCGCAGAGAGATGGAGGCTTTAGCTTTAGAGGAGGGTGCTGCCTGCTGCCTTCTCTATTTAAGACCAGTTCTCCAAAGCCCACATCTCTCTCACACTTGTTATCTACTCTACTCTACTCTACTCTACTCTACTCTACTCTACTCTACTCTACTCTACTCTACTCTACCCTACCCTACCCTACTCTACTCTACTCTACTCTACTCTACTCTACTCTACCCTACCCTACCCTACTCTACTCTACTCTACTCTACTCTACTCTACTCTACTCTACTCTACTCTACTCTACTCTGCCCTACCCTGCTCTACTCTACTCTACTCTACCCTACCCTACCCTACCTCTACCCTACCCTACCCTGCCCTGCCCTACTCTACTCTACTCTACTCTACTCTACTCTACCCTCTACTCTACTCTACTCTACTCTACTCTACTCTACTCTACTCTACCCTACCCTACTCTACTCTACTCTACTCTACCCTACTCTACTCTACCCTACCCTATTCTACCCTACCCTACTCTACTCTACCCTACCCTACTCTACTCTACCCTACCCTACACTACCCTACCCTACTCTAGGGGGGGGGGGCTTTGCATAACTGGTCTTTGCCAGCAGCATACCACAGCAGCATACCACCCTGCATACCACTGCTGGCTTGCTTCTGAAGCTAAGCAGGGTCGGTCCTGGTTAGTCCCTGGATGGGAGACCAGATTCTGCTGGAAGTGGTGTTGGAGGGCCAGTAGGAGGCACTCTTTCCTCTGGTCTAAGAAATCTCCCAATATCCCACTGCCCTGTGTAGGGTGCCATCTTTCAGATGGGATGTTAAACGGGTGTCCTGACTCTCTGAGGTCATTAAAGATCCCATGGCACTTATTGTAAGAGTAGGGGTGTTAACCCTGGTGTCCTGGCTAAATTCCCAATCTGGTCCTCAAACCATCACGGTCACCTAATCATACCCAGCTTACAATTGGCTCATTCATCCCCCTCCTCTCCCCTGTAACTATTCCCCAGGTTGTTGCTGTAAATGAGAACATGTTCTCAGTCAACTTACCTGGTAAAATAACAAATAAAGGGCATGGGGTTTCCTGTTTAGCCGGCTGCATTTAGTTCTGCTCTCCTCCAGCTGCTTTGACTAACAGCCTCTCCTGGTATCTTTTATTGACCTTCCTTTCTACCCTTTAGGGCATTCAAACCACCCAATATGATGCAATATAAAGACTAACAATGCCTTGGTGGAAGCAGTTGGTTGCGCTGTCCAACAGAAAAGTTTGAAAAAACAGATAAAGTGGAAGTTTTGACATGACACACCATGACTAGGCATCTGTCAGTTAATAACCAACCCCCCACCACCACCACCACACCACACAACGACGCATTCCGTGGGCAACCCCGACACAAAGATGCATCAGCATATGCGCTGCATGAGTTTTGGTTTGAAAGCGGCCCTACAGCCCCATATGGCTCTTTGTCCCCCTTTGTCCCTGCCTGCCTTGCCCTCGCTGTAACCCACTCTAGCCAGCCAGTGTGCCAGTGTGCTGCCTGCCCCTGTGCATTACGAATGGCCTATGCTCTGTGCTCCGTACGTGGCATAGCTGTGTAATGTTCTCTCCACATCCCCATTCAGCCGGAGAGAGGAGCAGTTAATGATCGGTTTAAGGTAAATACAGAGGCACAATATGCATTACATGTTTATGTTATGGGAGAGACACTGATAGAATCACAATGATAGTTGTATTTGATGCTAATAGATAGGCCCATTGAGCCGGTCCCATTTGTCCCGTGTTGTGTCCCCTGCAGTGACTCACATTGTCCACTAGGGGCAGTAGTGAGAGGATACCACACATGCCATACATACACAGGACTTACTAACACAATGTCATGATGGAGGAAGTGCAGTTGTGAGGGGATTCAGAAGGCTAGCTTTGTGTTTGCCTGCCTTTCTGAATCTGTTTTTCTTTCCTCACCCTCCCTCCCTCCCTCCCTCTATCCTTCTCTCTCTCAGGTGATCAGGAAGGGCTGGCTGACCATCAACAACATTGGCATCATGAAGGGAGGAGCAAAGGAGTACTGGTTCGTCCTGACCGCTGAGTCCCTGTCCTGGTACAAGGACGATGAGGTGAGGCTATGGTTGTACCTACACACTGGGTTTAAAAGCAAAGATTTCATACTAGAGAGATTTTATGCAGGTACCTCATTTGCTTATTTACCAATTCTGTTACAATCAGAAGGACCTCACACACACATGTTTCTCATAAAATGACTTAATAAATACATTTTCATTGGCTGTATTGTGTTGGATGAAATGACAATTGAAGACAACTAAAATGCTGGTCTTTACTGCTCTCATTGAGCTATTGGCGCCTGCACTTGACACGTCACCCGACAGCGATGTGTCTCATTTTAACGCCAACTCTTTCATGTGTGACTATGGGTTGTTGTTTCCAAAACCAGTCATGGAATTATTTCTGTTGAATACTTTACGTATGTTTTACTTCGAGACGTGCTGCCAAGGAGATTCAACGATTATTTTCCATTGTTTCTTAACAGTGAATTGTGCTTGATAATAGAACCTGACAAGGTTTGAACCAGGTCAGATTGGTCAAAGACAATCCCAGAATCCATTGTAGCTTTATTAAGAGTTAGCCACAGCCGCTCCGCTGACTGACTGACATCATTGTGTGTGTGTGTGTGTGTTTATATGATAATTGGGGTACCACTTTATTTGGATAGTCCATCTGTAGACGCTCTACAAACCATATGTTACATTTCAACTAACTATCTACGAACCATGACCTTAAACCTTATCCTAACCCTAACCTTAACCTTAACCATAACCCTAACCTTAACCTTAACCATAACCATAACCCTAACCCTAACCCTAACCTTAACCCTAACCCTAACCTTAACCCTAACCCTAACCCTAACCCTAACCCGTACCTTAACACTTATTCTAAACCTAACCCTAACAGTAACCTTAACCATAAGCCTAACCTTAACCTTAACCCTAACCTTAACCCTTACCCTAACCCTAACCTTAACCTTAACCATAACCCTAACCTTAACCCTTACCCTAACCCTAACCCTAACCTTAACCCTTACCCTAACCCTAACCCTAACCCGTACCTTAACACTTATTCTAAACCTAACCCTAACAGTAACCTTGCAAGCATTTTCTTGTCAGCAGGTAGTTTTGTTGATAGTATGACCATCTGTAAAGCATCTACAGATGGAAAATCTGGACTATCCAATTAAAGGGTGACCATCATTTTTTCTATATATCAGAGAGTCTGTTCTTTAACACACTAAAGGTAATGAGATGGGCCAAGGGAAGTTTGTGTGTGTGTGTGTGGAGGGGGAGGGGGAGGGCAATTAGAGGAAGTAGAGAGGGTGGGGGTATTGTAGGGCTAGGTGTAGTAGGAGAGGAGTCTGTTCAAAGTGAGACAGGGCCCCCCAGCATGTCAGACACCAAAGCTGGCACCCATATGTGCATACCAGAGCCCTGCCCTGAGTGTGTTCCCAATTACACACACATGTACACACACAACACACTGTTAGGGCTGGCCTGCATGTTCCCCTTCAAGACTTAGGCCAGGGCTGCTTCTCATAAACATATTCTATTTCAAAGGGCGCTAGAGAGGATGGGGGAAAGGGGGAAAGGGGGAAGAGAAAGGGGAGGGAATTGGCTGCAAAGTAGAAGAGGGAGGGGAGGAGTGTCTCTGGTTAGCTGGTTAGGGCCACAGTAACAAGGACCA
Organism: Oncorhynchus tshawytscha; assembly: GCF_018296145.1. Taxonomy (NCBI): domain Eukaryota; kingdom Metazoa; phylum Chordata; class Actinopteri; order Salmoniformes; family Salmonidae; genus Oncorhynchus; species Oncorhynchus tshawytscha. The sequence goes on along the minus strand of NC_056448.1, from coordinate 21,279,171 downwards.
TGTGGGATGGAGAGAGAGAGAAAGAGCGAGGGATGCTGTGGTCTTCCTTTCATCTCTTGCTGAACAAAAGTCCCATCCCCAGAGCCCTGCCGCAAATAACCAAACCACATAGAGGGCAGGAACCCCTCTCTCTGCCTTTACCCTCCGTCCGTCCCCCTATCCCGTTGGCGTTGCCCCACGTGTATTTATTTGAAAATGGCAGTCTATCAGAACACGGGGACTCAACACTAATATAGCACCGCTGCTCCAGCTCAGAGGAGGGACTCATGTGGTTTAATGAGCGGGGAACAGAGACATTTCCATGCCTTTGTCCAAGCAAAGTGGACATGCTTTAATTTGTATACACTCAGTCACAAACTAAAGCACACTCTGGGGCGACACACACTCCGGGCCCACACTGGCTAACATACACACACACTCAAACCTAGCATATGTTGAATAGCCTTTGTCCATTCATTCATACACATGACCATCCCCACTGACACACGTACAGAGCTTTACAAAAATGTTCCCGTTTCAAATTTTACTAGCTAGCTTCTCATCATTGTGAACCCCTACCCTGTTCTGGCAGCACAGGACACAATGCCTACTGCTGAAGCAGGACCATAGCCTTGACCATATCCTCCCATCATTTTATAAGATACCACAGCGCACACACACACACACACACACACACACACACACACACACACACACACACACACACACACACACACACACACACACACACACACACACACACACACACACACACACACACACACACACACACACACACACACACACACACACACACACACACACACACACACACACACACACACCTCCACACCACACCTCCACATCCAGACACTAATAATAACCTTCAACTACCCCCAGTTTTGGCACAGGGTAGGGTCTAGGGGGTTAGGGGATCTGGTTTGTATTACCAGACATGCCAGGGCTTTGAATCAAGCAGCCCTGGAGCCCAGAACTCCCCAAAGCCTCTCAAACCAGAGAAGAAGTGAATGAAGAGAAACCCTCAAAAGCATGAGTAAACACCAAGCCCATGAATCTCACTGGCCCCCACTGTCTGTACAGCAATTATATACACTACCGTTCAAAAGTTTTGGGGTCACTTAGAAGGCCAGTATCCCGGAGTGGCCTCTTCACTGTTGACGTTGAGACTGATGTTTTGCGAGTACTATTTAATTAAACTGCCAATTGACAAGTGAGGCATCTGTTTCTCAAACTAGACACTCTAATGTACTTGTCCTCTTGCTCAGTTGTGCACCAGGGCCTCCCACTCTTCTTTCTATTCTGGTTAGAGACAGTTTGCGCTGTTCTGTGAAGGGAGAAGTACACAGCGTTGTACCAGATCTTCAGTTTCTTGACAATTTCTCACATGGAATAGCCTTAATTTCTCAAAACAAGAATAGACTGACAAGTTTCAGAAGAAAGTGCTTTGTTTCTGTTCATTTTGAGCCTGTAATCCAAACCACAAATGCTGATGCTCCAGATACTCAACTAGTCTAAAGAAGGCCAGTTTTATTTCTTCTTTAATCAGGACAAGTTTTCAGCTGTGCTAACATAATTTCAAAAGGGTTTTCTAATGATCAATTAGCCATTTAAAAAAATGATAAACTTGGATTAGCAAACACAACGTGCCATCGGAACACAGGAGTGATGGTTGCTGATAATGGGCCTCTGTACACCTATGTAGATATAAAAAATCAGCCGTTTCCAGCTACAACAGTCATTTACAACAAGGACATTACATTTGAACGGTAGTGTACATACACGTTGCTAACATGCACACACACACACACACACACACACACACACACACACACACACACACGCACGCACGCGCACACACGCACACACACACGCACACGCACACGCACACGCACACGCACACGCACACACACACACACACAACATAATGTGAGCTTTCAAGGATGCTATAATCGTCATGGAGCTGCTGTGAGACCCTCCACACTGGATGCCACTGCAGACCCTGTGTGTGTGTGTGTGTGGGGGGGGGTCTCCTTGGTCTCCCTGCAGCTCGGTCCTATTGTAAAGCTACCGTAAAAGACTCTCAACTGGAGATCTGAGCTGTAAATAAACTGGGGGTTACACCAAAACGTGTGTTCCTCGGCACATCTGTCTGCTTATGGCTATGTGCCGTTTGTGAGTGTGTATGTGTGGTGTGTGTATGTTTGCCTGTGTGTGTGCGTGTGTGTGTGTTTGCAGACGTGTATATGGTGTGTGTATGTGTGCATATTTCCATGAATGTGTGTGTGCGTATTTGTGGTTTGTATGTGTTTGTGCATCCATGACTTTGTGTGTATGTTCATGAATGTGTGTGTGTGTGTGTCTCAGGCACTGCATCTCATAAAAATCAGTTGCGCTCTACAGCAGACTGTTAAGTGGAAACATGTTGCTGTGTGGTTTTCATTCCTCTGGTTGAATCTGAGAGTCGGGATATCGTGTGAATGAGTCAACTCTCTCTGTACATATGTGTATGTGTGTGTGTGTGAGAGAGTGAAAGACAGAACTATTCCCCCTTCTCTTTTAGGTCAGTCTAGCCAAAAACAAAATGGTCACATGACATCATACAGTATGTAATGTTGCCAGTTAGAGTGTATATGCGTTAACAGGAGACATAAGCCCATCGTAGGAAAAGCAAACAAAAGCATAGACATCCTTTTGCTATGTTCCTTCTTCATGTCAGTGACTTTAGATGTCGTCTTTTTGCCTGTCTTCGGCTCGAGGTTAGAACCACCACTTCTTTATGTAGCTCAGGCAGGGACTTAATTGTACGCTTCAGTTTAGTGTAGAGCAACAGGAATGCTTTGGGTTAACACTCTATGGTCATTCCTATTCCTGTGTCTTGGTCATCCTCCTGTGGTTGGAATATGTTGGTTCTTCATACAAATATAACCACTCCAGCAGAAGAAGCCATCTTGAAAATATCTATGTTCATTACCAATACCCGTGATTCCCATTCAACCATAGACAATATATCTATAAAATGGACACAGTCTTATTCAATGTTCAAATCTGTTGTTTTAATTCTTGCTCATGACAATATTTACAAAAGCTGACTTGGTTAGGAGTAGAGAAGTATCTCCATGGCAGACGTCTTAACCCAGTAAAGACACCAAGTAAGCCCAGAATGCTCTTCAAAAAACTTTATTTCAACTTCTCAGGACATACAGTTAGTCATCAACTCAAATGCATCACCAATAGCTAAAACCGGAATTAAACATTATAATGTCCATATGAATCTTTGACGAGTAAAAAGCTACATGATCAGTCTTCACTCTTATATCGGGTGCATTTCTTTATATATTTAAAAAACAACATTTGCCCATCAATGGAGGAACTCAACACAACAGAACACATGGAACAGTATTAAGACAGGCATTTAGTTGGGCATGGCCTGCTTCTGTGGTTGAGCCTGTGGGTCTGATATTTACGACTGTGCCAGGCTTTCCCAGAGTGGTGCCATGGTCTTTCTGGCTGCTGTTGCCCACTGGTTAGCTGTCTCTCAGTGTCCTGATTCTCGCGCTTCCCCACCCAGCCTAACCAATGTGCAGACTACTGTACAACCACTAGTTCCTGAACAGGTAGTCTGAACACTGGGCAGGCGGGGCGGGCTGCCGGTCCATGAGGGGGGTAAAGGAGCTAAATATATATATATATATATATATATATATATATATATATATATATATATATAAACACTCACACATACTGCACTGAACACACACACTGCACAGACATGCACACACACACATGTACACACTGAACACATGTACATATACTCACATATATCTGCACTGTACCCAAAATAGTTATTTGACCGAATCTGTGGGCTCAGGAGAGAAGAGGGATTTCTGCCCAGTGGAGAAAGGAGGAGAGGTCTTGCCTGGAGGAGAAAAAGAGAGAAATAGAGTAAAATGCTGAGGTTATGGAGTGATGGGTTGTGATTGGCAGCCTGAGCATTCATGCCTGTGTTCTGCAGAGAGAGAGAGAGAGAGAGAGAATGAGGTAGGGAGAGAGAGAAGTAGGAATAGAGATACAGAAAGTGAGAGAGAGGCAGAGAAACAAAGGCAGAGAGAGCGAGCGAGGGAGAGAGAGAGGCAGAGAGAAAGAGGCAGAGAGAGAGAGGCAGAGATGGAGGGGCAGAGAGAGACATTCCAAGCCATGAGTCACAGAGGAGAGGATTTTTAATTGTGCGGTGTGTCGATAGTCTCACAATTTTTTTATATATATATATATTTTTTACACACACACACACACACACACACACACACACACACACACACACACACACACACACACACACACACACACACACACACACACACACACACACACACACACACACACACACACACACACACACACAGACAGTGTCTTAGCTGACCAGATTGGAGGTTGTATGCCCTCATTAATCTAAAGCGTTGAGGTAAAATTGACATTTACAATCCGTCTTTTCCACTATACATTAGAAATGAATCAGTCAGAAAACGAACCGATCTAAGAACTCTGGTCTTAGACTAAAGTTGGTTTGGTGATGACACTGCTCCTTTACCGTAGTACTACCATCTGTAGTACTACTGTCAGGAAACAGTCACCAGGCGGTCAAAACCACTAACAGACTTACCGGTAGAAACACACAGTCAGCATAGATAGTGGTTCATACCCAACTTTTCATAACCATGTCCTCCCACAAACACATCAGTCTAGAGACCATCATTCTTTCACAGTCACTAATCACAGAGAAGACACAGAGGATAGAAGAGATACCTAGTCCGTTTTGAGGGTTCTAGATGGGTTGGTCTATAGACTCTCGCTCTCCAGCTCCACTTTTCCTCCTTTCTCTGTCTTTCACCTTGTGGCATCTCTTGGGAGAGAAGTCTCCTTTGCCAGTTGATGATCTTTGTTATCTCAACCAAGTTGAATCTTACCACTTTTTCACCCTCCAACTCCCTGTCTCCCTCTCCCCTCTCCCTCTCTCCATTGACAGGAGAGAAAATGTTGCATTCAGGTAGCCTCCTGTTGTTTGGCCATGGCAGTCCTTTGGAGCAGAGATGCTGGAGGTTGTAACAGCGTTGTCACAGCGCTGTCCAGAGGCTCTTTCCTCAGTGCGAGAGAATTCCCGCTGAGGGGTAGAGCGAGGACTAGCAGCAGGCTTGACGTGGCAGACGAATGGTCACCAAAGTATCCCTGGCGAGAGGGAAGGAGAGAGAGAGGGAGATGGAGGCAAAAGAGAGGGAGAGAGAGAGAGAGAGAGAGAGAGAGAGAAAAGAGAGGAAAGAGGAGGAGCTCTTATTTTCCATTTTTCTGTTCTCCCTCCTCTGTCTGGGTCTGTGTTTTTTTCAGCTTGGGCTTTTGGGGAGGTAGCAGGAAGTGGAAGGTCAGGGGTCAACAGGAAGTGAGGCGCATTAATTTGTAACTTGTGTTGTAGCGGGGAACAGGGGCTGGAGGGGAGGGAAGCGGGATAGGGAAGGGTTGTCTAACTGGTGAGCTTTTTGGGGAAGCATATATGTGGGATTACTGGGTGTCTGTGTGCGTGTGTGTGTATGTGTATGTAGTATGTGTGCCTACGTGTATTTTTGGCGTGTGTGTGTGTGTGGGGGGGGTTGAGGCTGGATGACTGCAGAGGCTCTGTGGCTTTGTAGCCAGGGCAGGAATGTCGGTGTTTCTTGGCGAGAAGGAAGGCTTGTAATAACTCCAGATGTGGTCTCTCTCTCTCTCTGTCTCTCTCTCTCTCTGTCTCTCTCTCTCTCTGCTCTGTTTTTGCTTCTAAAGCTGATTACCTCTCCCTGTCCAGCTTGAATAAAAGGTTCTTTATACTGGTCTACACCCCCACCCGTCCCTCACCCCCCACCCCCAACACCCCATCAGAGAGAGGTGGACTGGTGAATTGGAAAGTGCGGGGGTGCTAGGGGTTCATTGCTGGTAAATCAGAACCATAGTGTGTGTGTGCAGAGGGAATAGGGTCTACTGGTTAGAGACATGGCATTAGTGGAATACGCCAGTGTACATGATAAAACAGAGGAACAAACTCCAAGAAAAGTATTTGGCACCTCAATCATTCCTTCTCAAACTCTCCCTCTTTCATTATCTCTCTCCCTTTCTGTCTGGTGGTACGTCTCACGTTTGGTGTGGCTGTGTGTGTGTGTGTGTGTGTGTGTGTGTGTGTGTGTGTGTGTGTGTGTGTGTGTGTGTGTGCGTGCGTGCCGGTGTGCGTGTGTGTGTGTGTGTGCGTGCCGGTGTGCGTGTGTGTGTGCCGGTGTGCGTGTGTGTGTGCGCACTGGAAAATCCTAACCAGAACGGGTGTGGGTGTGTGTATATATATGAGGGTTTCTTGGCTCAGCACTGGGTGGTGGCTGTGCTTGTGTGTTTTCTTTAGCTATGGTTTCTGAGCTCCAACCTGAGGGAGAAATCAAAGACAGCCCCCTCTGGGAGCCAGATCAGCACTACTGAGAGAGGGGAGAAGGTACGGATGGAGGGAAAAAGAGAAGGAGAAAGAGAGGTAGCGGTAGAGAGGAAACAGAGGTAAAGAATGAGCTTAGAGAGATGGAGAGTGGGAAAGAAAGGGATTTTCAAGTTAGGTTTGGGATTGGGAGGAATGAATAGTAGAGGGTGGAAGGGATGGAGGGTGACTTTGGCTGCACCAACATTGTTTCCACAGTTTGGACATCCAAGATGCCTCAACTTCAACTCACATCCCTTGTCTATGACGCCAGACCTGACACACTGAGAACCCATTCTGAGTCCAACTCGTCCAGCCTAGTCATAAAATACCTCTGACTTTTTATGTTTATCTTGGTCTGGATCTGGATGGACATTGTTTGTGTGTGTGTGTGTGTGTCTATGTTAGTGTGTGTGTCTATGTTAGTGTGTGTGTGTGTGTCTATGTTAGTGTGTGTGTGTGTCTATGTTAGTGTGTGTGTGTGTCTATGTTAGTGTGTGTGTGTCTATGTTAGTGTGTGTGTGTGTGTCTATGTTAGTGTGTGTGTGTGTGTCTATGTTAGTGTGTGTGGGTTTGTATGAGTGCGTCCCTTTGTGCCTGCATATGTGGAAGCCTTTGGGCACTATGGAGAAGCTTTATCTGAACTGCTGTGTAACATCTAGACCAACACGACCAGACTGGAATCATATTCTATGCTTTCACTCCAGATGGATTAGTAAGAAACGCTCAAAATTAACCTCATGATTGTCAACTTCTAGAAGAGATGAGATAATATTCAAATAACACTTAGTCGTTTTTTGCTGTCGTTTGTTGCCAAACTATTTAGGCTCCTTTCCCCTTCTCCATTTCTTTTGCCATGGGGAGGTACAGTATGTGAACCCTTTGGAAATACCTGGATTTCTGCATAAATTGGTCATCAAATTAGATCTGATCTTCATCTAAGTCACAACAATAGACAAACACAGTGTGCTTAAACTAATAACACACAAAGAGAGCTTTCTCCAAAAGCTAATTGGAGTCAGGAGTCAGGAGTCAGCTAACCTGGAGTCCAGTCAATGAGATGAGATTGGAGATGTTGGTTAGTGCTGCCTTGCCCGATAAAAAACACTCACAAAATTTGAGTTTGCTATTCACAAGAAGCATTGCCTGATATGAACCATGCCTCGAACAAAAGAGATCTCAGAAGACCTAAGATGAAGAATTGTTGACTTGCATAGAGCTGGAAAGGGTTACAAAAGTATCTCTAAAAGCCTTGATGTTCACCAGTCAACAGTAAGACAAATTGTCTAAAAATGGAGAAAGCTCAGCACTGTTGCTACTCTCCCTATGAGTGGCCGTCCTGCAAAGATGACCGCAAGAGCACAGCACAGAATGATCAATGAGCTGAAGAAGAATTCTAGAGTATCAGCTAAAGACTTTCAGAAATCTCTGGAACATACTAACATCTATGTTGATGAGTCTACAATATGTTAAACACTAAACAAGAACGGTGTTCATGGGAGGACACCACGGAAGAAGCCACTGCTGTCCAAAAAACCCCATTGCTGCACGTCTGAAGTTTGCAAAAGAGCATCTGGATGTTCCACAACGCTACCCAGTCAGAGTCCTGACCTCTGTGGACAGATGAAACTACAGTTGAGTTGTTTGGAAGGAAGACACAAAACTATGTGTTGAGAAAAAAGGCACAGCACACCAACATCAAAACCTCATCTCAACTGTAAAGTATGGTGGAGGGAGCATCATGGTTTGGGGTTGCTTTGCTGGCTCAGGGCCTGGACAGCTTGCTATCATCGCCGGAAAAACGAATTCCCAAGTTTATCAAAACATTTTGCAGGAGAATGTTATGCTGTCTATCCGCCAATTGAAGCTCAACCGACATTGGGTGATGAAGCAGGACAACGACCCAAAACACAGAAGTAAATCAACAACAGAATGGCGTCAACAGAAGAAAATACACCTTCTGGAGTGGTCCAGTCAGAGTCCTGACCTCAAGCTGATTGAGATGCTGTGGCATGACCTTAAGAGAGAGGTTCACACCAGACATCCCAAGAATATTGCTGTAAAGAGGAATGGTCCAAAATTCCTCCTGACCGTTGTGCAGGTCTGATCCGCAACGACAGAAAACGTTTGGTTGAGGTTATTGCTGCCAAAGGAGGATCAACCAGTTATTAAATCCAAGCGTTCACATACCTTTTCCACCTCAGTGTGAATGTTTACACAGTGTGTTCAATAAAGACATGAAAACATATAACTGTTTGTGTGTTATTAGTTTAAGCACACTGTGTTTGTCTATTGTTGTGACTTAGTGTGTGCGTGCGTATGTAGTGAATGTGTGTGGGTTTTGTGTGAGATTGTCAGTGTCGTGTGTGTGTGTGTGTGTGTGTGTGTGTGTGTGTGTGTGTATGCATGAGTATAGTATGGAGAATATAGTCTTGTGAGTGTGCATGGAGTCAGTGCAAGATTGGGTCAGTGCAGATAGTCCGTGTAACCATTTAATTAACTATTTAGCAGTATTATCGCTATTTAGCAGTTTTATGGCTATTTAGCAGTCTTTTGGCTATTTAGCAGTCTTTTGGCTATTTAGCAGTCTTATGGCTATTTAGCAGTCTTATGGTTATTTAGCAGTATTATGGCTATTTAGCAGTTTTATGGCTATTTAGCAGTCTTATGGATATTTAGCAGTATTATGGCTATTTAGCAGTATTATGGATATTTAGCAGTCTTATGGATATTTAGCAGTATTATGGCTATTTAGCAGTCTTATGGATATTTAGCAGTATTATGGCTATTTAGCAGTCTTATGGCTATTTAGCAGTATTATGGATATTTAGCAGTCTTATGGCTATTTAGCAGTCTAGCAGTCTTATGGATATTTAGCAGTCTTATGGCTATTTAGCAGTATTATGGATATTTAGCAGTCTTATGGCTATTTAGCAGTCTAGCAGTCTTATGGCTATTTAGCAGTATTATGGATATTTAGCAGTCTTATGGCTATTTAGCAGTCTTATGGCTTGGGGGTAGAAGCTGTCTCAAAGCCTGTTGGTCCGAGAGCTGAAGCTCCGGTACCATTTGCCGGATGGTAACAAAGTGAACAGTCTATGGCTTGGTTGGCTGAAGAGAGAGAAACCGGTGGTGCAAAGAGGGAGGACCCCTGCCTGGTAGAGGACACAGCGAGAGGGAGGAGAGAGGACCCCTGCCTGGTAGAGGAGAAAGAGAGAGAGAGGAGAGAGGACCCCTGCCTGGTAGAGGACACAGCGAGAGGGAGGAGAGAGGACCCCTGCCTGGAGGAGACAGAGAGAGAGGGAGGAGAGAGGACCCCTGCCTGGTAGAGGACACAGCGAGAGGGAGGAGAGAGGACCCCTGCCTGGAGGAGACAGAGAGAGGACCCTGCCTGGTAAAGGACACAGCGAGAGGGAGGAGAGAGGACCCCTGCCTGGTAGAGGAGACAGAGAGAGGGAGGAGAGAGGACCCTGCCTGGTAGAGGAGACAGAGAGAGGGAGGAGAGAGGACCCTGCCAGGTAGAGGAGACAGGGAGAGGGAGGAGAGAGGACCCCTGCCTGGAGGAGACAGAGAGAGGGAGGAGAGAGGACCCCCTGCCTGGTAGAGGAGACAGCGAGAGGGAGGAGAGAGGACCCCTGCCTGGTAGAGGAGACAGAGAGAGGGAGGAGAGAGGACCCCTGCCTGGTAGAGGAGACAGAGAGAGGGAGGAGAGAGGACCCCTGCCTGGAGGAGACAGAGAGAGGGAGGAGAGAGGACCCCTGCCTGGTAGAGGACACAGCGAGAGGGAGGGAGAGAGGACCCCTGCCTGGTAGAGGAGACAGAGAGAGGGAGGAGAGAGGACCCCTGCCTGGTAGAGGAGACAGAGAGAGGACCCCTGCCTGGTAGAGGAGACAGAGAGAGGGAGGAGAGAGGACCCCTGCCTGGTAGAGGAGACAGAGGGAGGAGAGAGGACCCCTGCCTGGTAGAGGACACAGAGAGAGAGGGAGGAGAGAGGACCCCTGCCTGGTAGAGGAGACAGAGAGAGAGGACCCCTGCCTGGGGAGGAGAGAGGACCCTGCCTGGTAGAGGAGACAGAGAGAGGACCCCTGCCTGGTAGAGGAGACAGAGAGAGGGAGGAGAGAGGACCCTGCCTGGTAGAGGAGACAGAGAGAGGACCCCTGCCTGGTAGAGGACACAGAGAGAGGGAGGAGAGAGGACCCCTGCCTGGTAGAGGAGTCAGAGAGAGGGAGGAGAGAGGACCCCTGCCTGGTAGAGGAGACAGAGAGAGGGAGGAGAGAGGACCCCTGCCTGGTAGAGGACACAGAGAAAGGGAGGAGAGAGGACCCCGCCTGGTAGAGGAGACAGAGAGAGGGGGAGGAGAGAGGACCCCTGCCTGGTAGAGGAGACAGAGAGAGGACCCCTGCCTGGTAGAGGAGACAGAGAGAGGGAGGAGAGAGGATCCCTGCCTGGTAGAGGAGACAGAGAGAGGACCCCTGCCTGGTAGAGGACACAGAGAGAGGGAGGAGAGAGGACCCCTGCCTGGTAGAGGAGACAGAGAGAGGACCCCTGCCAGGTAGAGGAGACAGAGAGAGGGAGGAGAGAGGACCCCTGCCTGGTAGAGGAGACAGAGAGAGGACCCCTGCCTGGTAGAGGACACAGCGAGAGGGAGGAGAGAGGACCCCTGCCTGGTAGAGGAGACAGAGAGAGGGAGGAGAGAGGACCCCTGCCTGGTAGAGGAGACAGAGAGAGGGAGGAGAGAGGACCCCTGCCTGGTAGAGGAGACAGAGAGAGGGAGGAGAGAGGACCCCTGCCTGGTAGAGGAGACAGAGAGAGGGAGGAGAGAGGACCCCTGCCTGGTAGAGGACACAGAGAGAGGGAGGAGAGAGGACCCCTGCCTGGTAGAGGAGACAGAGAGAGGACCCCTGCCAGGTAGAGGAGACAGAGAGAGGGAGGAGATAGGACCCCTGCCTGGTAGAGGAGACAGAGAGAGGACCCTGCCTGGTAGAGGACACAGCGAGAGGGAGGAGAGAGGACCCCTGCCTGGTAGAGGAGACAGAGAGAGGACCCCTGCCTGGTAGAGGAGACAGAGAGAGGGAGGAGAGAGGACCCCTGCCTGGTAGAGGACACAGAGAGAGGGAGGAGAGAGGACCCCTGCCTGGTAGAGGAGACAGAGAGAGGGAGGAGAGAGGACCCCTGCCTGGTAGAGGAGACAGAGAGAGGGAGGAGAGAGGACCCCTGCCTGGTAGAGGACACAGCGAGAGGGAGGAGAGAGGACCCCTGCCTGGTAGAGGAGACAGAGAGAGGGAGGAGAGAGGACCCCTGCCTGGTAGAGGAGACAGAGAGAGGACCCCTGCCTGGTAGAGGAGACAGAGAGAGGGAGGAGAGAGGACCCTGCCTGGTAGAGGAGACAGAGGGAGGAGAGAGGACCCCTGCCTGGTAGAGGACACAGAGAGAGGAGGAGAGAGGACCCCTGCCTGGTAGAGGAGACAGAGAGAGGAGAGAGAGGACCCTGCCTGGTAGAGGAGACAGAGAGAGGACCCCTGCCTGGTAGAGGAGACAGAGAGAGGACCCCTGCCTGGTAGAGGAGACAGAGAGAGGGAGGAGAGAGGACCCCTGCCTGGTAGAGGAGACAGAGAGAGGACCCCTGCCTGGTAGAGGACACAGAGAAAGGGAGGAGAGAGGACCCCTGCCTGGTAGAGGAGACAGAGAGAGGGAGGAGAGAGGACCCTGCCTGGTAGAGGAGACAGAGAGAGGGAGGAGAGAGGACCCCTGCCTGGTAGAGGACACAGAGAAAGGGAGGAGAGAGGACCCCTGCCTGGTAGAGGAGACAGAGAGAGGGAGGAGAGAGGACCCCTGCCTGGTAGAGGAGACAGAGAGAGGGACCCTGCCTGGTAGAGGAGACAGAGAGAGAGGGAGAGAGAGAGGATCCCTGCCTGGTAGAGGAGACAGAGAGAGGACCCCTGCCTGGTAGAGGACACAGAGAGAGGGAGGAGAGAGGACCCTGCCTGGTAGAGGAGACAGAGAGAGGACCCTGCCAGGTAGAGGAGACAGAGAGAGGGAGGAGATAGGACCCCTGCCTGGTAGAGGAGACAGAGAGAGGACCCCTGCCTGGTAGAGGACACAGAGAGAGGGAGGAGAGAGGACCCCTGCCTGGTAGAGGAGACAGAGAGAGGGAGGACAGAGGACCCCAGCCTGGTAGAGGAGACAGAGAGAGGACCCCTGCCTGGTAGAGGAGACAGAGAGAGGGAGGAGAGAGGACCCCTGCCTGGTAGAGGAGACAGAGAGAGGACCCCTGCCTGGTAGAGGAGACAGAGAGAGGGAGGAGAGAGGACCCCTGCCTGGTAGAGGAGACAGAGAGAGGGAGGAGAGAGGACCCCTGCCTGGTAGAGGACACAGAGAAAGGGAGGAGAGAGGACCCCTGCCTGGTAGAGGAGACAGAGAGAGGGAGGAGAGAGGACCCCTGCCTGGTAGAGGAGACAGAGAGAGGACCCCTGCCTGGTAGAGGAGACAGAGAGAGGGAGGAGAGAGGACCCCTGCCTGGTAGAGGACACAGAGAGAGGGAGGAGAGAGGACCCCTGCCTGGTAGAGGAGACAGAGAGAGGACCCCTGCCAGGTAGAGGAGACAGAGAGACCCTGCCTGGGAGGAGACAGAGAGGACCCCTGCCTGGTAGAGGAGACAGAGAGAGGACCCCTGCCTGGTAGAGGAGACAGAGAGAGGGAGGAGAGAGGACCCCTGCCTGGTAGAGGAGACAGAGAGAGGACCCCTGCCTGGTAGAGGAGACAGAGAGAGGGGAGGAGAGAGGACCCCTGCCTGGTAGAGGAGACAGAGAGAGGACCCTGCCTGGTAGAGAGACAGAGAGAGGACCCCTGCCTGGTAGAGGAGACAGAGAGAGAGGGAGGAGGAGAGAGGACCCTGCCTGGTAGAGGACACAGCGAGAGGGAGGAGAGAGGACCCCTGCCTGGTGGAGGAGACAGAGAGAGGGAGGAGAGAGGACCCCTGCCTGGTAGAGGAGACAGAGAGGACCCCTGCCTGGTAGAGGAGACAGAGAGAGGAGGACCCTGCCTGGTAGAGGAGACAGAGAGAGGGAGGAGAGAGGACCCCTGCCTGGTAGAGGAGACAGAGAGAGGGAGGAGAGAGGACCCCTGCCTGGTAGAGGAGACAGAGAGAGGGAGGAGAGAGGACCCCTGCCTGGTAGAGGAGACAGAGAGAGGACTCCTGCCTGGTAGAGGAGACAGAGAGAGGGAGGGAGGAGAGAGGACCCCTGCCTGGTAGAGGAGACAGAGAGAGGGAGGGAGGAGGGAGGACCCCTGCCTGGTAGAGGAGACAGAGAGAGGACCCCTGCCTGGTAGAGGAGACAGAGAGAGGACCCCTGCCTGGTAGAGGAGACAGAGAGAGGACCCCTGCCTGGTAGAGGAGACAGAGAGAGGGAGGGAGGAGAGAGGACCCCTGCCTGGTAGAGGAGACAGAGAGAGGACCCCTGCCTGGTAGAGGAGACAGAGAGAGGACCCCTGCCTGGAAGAGGAGACAGAGAGAGGGAGGAGAGAGGACCCCTGCCTGGTAGAGGAGACAGAGAGAGGGAGGGAGGAGAGAGGACCCCTGTCTGGTAGAGGAGACAGAGAGAGGGAGGGAGGAGGGAGGACCCCTGCCTGGTAGAGGAGACAGAGAGAGGACCCCTAACTGGTAGAGGAGACAGACAGAGAGAGGGAGGAGAGAGGACCCCTGCCTAGTAGATGAGACAGAGAGAGGACCCCTGCCTGGTAGAGGAGACAGAGAGAGGGAGGGAGGAGAGAGGACCCCAGCCTGGTAGAGGAGACAGAGAGAGGGAGGGAGGAGGGAGGACCCCTGCCTGGTAGAGGAGACAGAGAGAGGAGGACCTGCCTGGTAGAGGAGACAGAGAGAGGACCCCTGCCTGGAAGAGGAGACAGAGAGAGGGAGGAGAGAGGACCCCTGCCTGGTAGAGGAGACAGAGAGAGGGAAGAGAGAGGACCCCTGCCTGGTAGAGGAGACAGAGAGGGAGGGAGGAGAGAGGGCCCCTGCCTGGTAGAGGAGACAGAGAGAGGGAGGAGAGAGGACCCCTGCCTGGTAGAGGAGACAGAGAGAGGACCCCTGCCTGGTAGAGGACACAGAGAGAGAGAGGACCCCTGCCTGGTAGAGGAGGCAGAGAGAGGGAGGAGAGAGGACCCCTGCCTGGAGGAGACAGAGAGAGGGAGGAGAGAGGACCCCTGCCTGGTAGAGGAGACAGAGAGAGGACCCCTGCCTGGTAGAGGAGACAGAGAGAGGGAGGAGAGAGGACCCCTGCCTGGTAGAGGAGACAGAGAGAGGGAGGAGAGAGGACCCCTGCCTGGTAGAGGAGACAGAGAGAGGGAGGAGAGAGGACCCCTGCCTGGAGGAGACAGAGAGAGGACCCCTGCCTGGTAGAGGAGACAGAGACAGGGAGGAGAGATGACCCCTGCCTGGTAGAGGAGACAGAGAGAGGACCCCTGCCTGGTAGAGGAGACAGAGAGAGGGAGGAGAGAGGACCCCTGCCTGGTAGAGGAGACAGAGAGAGGGAGGAGAGAGGACCCCTGCCTGGTAG
Source organism: Oncorhynchus tshawytscha (assembly GCF_018296145.1). Lineage (NCBI taxonomy): Eukaryota > Metazoa > Chordata > Actinopteri > Salmoniformes > Salmonidae > Oncorhynchus > Oncorhynchus tshawytscha. Next base: position 21,264,144 of record NC_056448.1, on the reverse strand, counting down.
AGGAGACAGAAAGAGGACCCTGCCTGGTAGAGGAGACAGAGACAGGGAGGAGAGATGACCCCTGCCTGGTAGAGGAGACAGAGAGAGGACCCCTGCCTGGTAGAGGACACAGAGAGAGGGAGGAGAGAGGACCCCTGCCTGGTAGAGGAGACAGAGAGAGGACCCCTGCCTGGTAGAGGAGACAGAGAGAGGAAGGAGAGAGGACCCCTGCCTGGAGGAGACAGAGAGAGGACCCCTGCCTGGTAGAGGAGACAGAGAGAGGGAGGAGAGAGGACCCCTGCCTGGTAGAGGAGATAGAGAGAGGACCCCTGCCTGGTAGAGGACACAGAGCGAGGGAGGAGAGAGGACCCTGCCTGGTAGAGGAGACAGAGAGGGGAGGAGAGAGGACCCCTGCCTGGTAGAGGAGACAGAGAGAGGGAGGAGAGAGGACCCCTGCCTGGTAGAGGAGACAGAGAGAGGACCCCTGCCTGGTAGAGGAGACAGAGAGAGGGAGGGAGGAGGGAGGACCCCTGCCTGGTAGAGGAGACAGAGAGAGGACCCCTGCCTGGTAGAGGAGACAGAGAGACGACCCCTGCCTGGTAGAGGAGACCGAGAGAGGGAGGAGAGAGGACCCCTGCCTGGTAGAGGAGACAGAGAGAGGGAAGAGAGAGGACCCCTGCCTGGTAGAGGAGACAGAGAGAGGGAGGAGAGAGGACCCCTGCCTGGTTGAGGAGACAGAGAGAGGACCCCTGCCTGGTAGAGGAGACAGAGAGAGGACCCCTGCCTGGTAGAGGAGACAGAGAGAGGACCCCTGCCTGGTAGAGGAGACAGAGAGAGGGAGGAGAGAGGACCCCTGCCTGGTAGAGGAGACAGAGAGAGGACCCCTGCCTGGTAGAGGAGACAGAGAGAGGGAGGAGAGAGGACCCCTGCCTGGTTGAGGAGACAGAGAGAGGACCCTGCCTGGTATAGGAGACAGAGAGAGGACCCCTGCCTGGTAGAGGAGACAGAGAGAGGACCCCTGCCTGGTAGAGGAGACAGAGAGAGGGAGGAGAGAGGACCCCTGCCTGGTTGAGGAGACAGAGAGAGGACCCCTGCCTGGTAGAGGAGACAGAGAGAGGACCCCTGCCTGGTAGAGGAGACAGAGAGAGGACCCCTGCCTGGTAGAGGAGACAGAGAGAGGACCCCTGCCTGGTAGAGGAGACAGAGAGAGGACCCCTGCCTGGTAGAGGAGACAGAGAGAGGGAGGGAGGAGAGAGAGAGAACGATGGAGTCAGACATGTGGATAATTCTCCCTCTAGTCCCATGCTGATGAGATAAACAAGTGGTGTCTGTTTTTCTTTAAAAAAATGTCTTATTTCCTGTTCCCTCCATACTCCCCCACTCACCCCTACAGAGTTGCATATCTCTCAAAACCATACGTTCATAGAAGCACATACTGTTAATGCCTTCCTCCTCCCATTCCCCCTGTACTTCACAAGAGCTACAATAAGGGAAACAGTTCAGGGCTAGCCTGGCACAATAGGCAACATTGTTATACAAAACAGCTACATTGGTTGTGTGTGTGTATTTGTGTGTATGTTTGTGTACGGCCGCTAACATATTTGGGTCCTTCATACTCACAATTACTCATTGTTGATCCAAATCATTTTTCAAGTGTGTGTATTTGTGCTTCTGTGTTTTTGTATGTTTACGTTTGTGTGTGTGTGTGTGTGTGTGTGTGTGTGTGTGTGTGTGTGTGTGTGTGTGTGTGTGTGTGTGTGTGTGTGTGTGTGTGTGTGTGTGTGTGTGTGTGTGTGTGTGTGTGTGTGTGTGTGTGTGTGTGACTGCAGACTGGTCTCTTTGAACTTGCTGAAGTGTTAGAGATTTATGGATGACACACACAGTACCAGTCAAAGTTTTGGACACACCTACTCATTGCAGGGTTTTTCTTTATTTTTTACTATTTTCTACATTGTAGAATAATAGTGAAGACATCAAAACTATGAAATAACATGTGGAATCATTTAGCAAGCAAAAAAGTGTTAAACAAATCAAAGGCTTAATCAAAATATATTTAATTTTGATATTCTTCAAAGTAGTCACCCTTTTCCTGGAATGCATTTCAATTAACAGGTGTACCTTGTTAATTTGTGGAATTCCTTTCCTTCTTAATGCGTATGAGCCAGTCAGTTGTGTTGTGACAAGGTAGGGGGGGTATACAGAATATAGCTCAATTTGGTAAAAGACCAAGTCCATATTATGGCAAGAACAGTTCAAATAAGCAAAGAGAAATGACAGTCCATCATTACTTTAAGACATGAAGGTCAGTCAATCTGGAACATTTCAAGAACTTTCAAAGTTTCTTCAAGTGCTGTCACAAAAACCATCAAGTGCTATGAAGAAACTGGCTCTCATGAGGACCACCACAGGAAAGGAAGACTCAGAGTTACCTCTGCTGCAGAGGATAAGTTCATTAGAGTTACCAGCCTCAGAAATTGCAGCCCAAATAAATGCTTCACAGAGTTCAACAGACACATCCAAACATCAACTGTTCAGAGGAGACTGCGTGAATCAGGCCTTCATGGTCAAATTGCTGCAAAGAAACCACTACTAAAGGACACCAATAAGAAGAAGAGACTTGCTTCGGCCAAGAAACATGAGCAATGGACATTAGACCATTTAATCTGTCCTTTGGTCTGATGAGTCCACATTTTTTGATTTTTGGTTCCAAACGCTGTGTCGTTGTGAGACGCAGAGTAGGTGAATGGATGATCTCTGCATGTGTGGTTCCCACTGTGAAGTATGGAGGAGGAGGTGTGATGGTGTGGGGTGCATTGCTGGTGACACTGTCAGTGATTTATTTAGAATTCAAGGCATACTTAACCAGCATGGCTACCACAGCATTCTGCAGCGATACGCCATCCCATCTGGTTTGCGCTTAGTGGAACTATAATTTGTTTTTCAGTAGGACAATGACCCAACACACATCCAGGCTGTGTAAGGGCTATTTGACCAAGAAGGAGAGTGATGGAGTGCTGCATCAGATGACCTGGCCTCCACAATCACTTATCCTTAACTCAATTAAGATGGTTTTGGATGAATTGGACTGCAGAGTGAAGGAAAAGCAGCGAACAAGTGCTCAGCATATGTGGGAACTCCTTCAAGACTGTTGGAAAAGCATTCCAGGTGAAGCTGGTTGAGAGAATGCAAAGCTGTCATCAAGGCAAAGCGTGGCTTCTTTGAAGAATCTCAAATGTAAAATATATTTGGATTTGTTTAATACTTTTTTGGTTACTTCATGATTCCATATGTGTTATTTCATCATTTTGATGTCTTCATTATTATTATTATTAAATAGTCAAAATAAAGAAAAACCCTTGAATGAGTCGGTGTGTCCAATCTTTTGACTGGTACTGTACATGCACACACACTCGTTAACTTAACATTGCCCTCTCATTGATGACCCTCCTCAGCGGTGTGGGAATGTTCCCATGTGTTTATGTGGTCAGAAGGGGTTTGTGTGTGTGTGTGTGTGTGTGTGTGTGTGTGTGTGTGTGTGTGTGTGTGTGTGTGTGAGAGAGAGAGAGAGCCTCCCATCCTCTTTTGACTGCTGGTGGTCAATGTTGATTGTAGAAGGTCACGGTTTGCCCCAGGGATGTTAGAATGACCTTTGACTGAGTCAAATTTAACACAAATAATTAGACATTTAGCATTACCCTCTATAGCGGGAAATATCAGGGTTAGGGTTAGGGCTATAAGTAGAATGCAGTATCAGTCTAGGGTTAGGGTTAGGGCTATAAGTAGAATGCAGTATCAGTCTAGGGTTAGGGTTAGGGCTATAGGGCTATAAGTAGAATGCAGTATCAGTCTAGGGTTAGGGTTAGGGCTATAATAGAATGCAGTATCAGTCTAGGGTTAGGGTTAGGGCTATAAGTAGAATGCAGTATCAGTCTAGGGTTAGGGTTAGGGCTATAAGTAGAATGCAGTATCAGTCTAGGGTTAGGGTTAGGGCTATAAGTAGAATGCAGTATCAGTCTAGGGTTAGGGTTAGGGCTATAAGTAGAATGCAGTATCAGTCTAGGGTTAGGTTAGGGCTATAAGTAGAATGCAGTATCAGTCTAGGGTTAGGGTTAGGGCTATAAGTAGAATGCAGTATCAGTCTAGGGTTAGGGTTAGGGCTATAAGTAGAATGCAGTATCAGTCTAGGGTTAGGGTTAGGGCTATAAGTAGAATGCAGTATCAGTCTAGGGTTAGGGTTAGGGCTATAAGTAGAATGCAGTATCAGTCTAGGGTTAGGGTTACAGCTATAAGTAGAATGCAGTATCAGTCTAGGGTTAGGGTTAGGGCTATAAGTAGAATGCAGTATCAGTCTAGGGTTAGGGTTAGGGCTATAAGTAGAATGCAGTATCAGTCTAGGGTTAGGGTTAGGGCTATAAGTAGAATGCAGTATCAGTCTAGGGTTAGGGCTATAAGTAGAATGCAGTATCAGTCTAGGGTTAGGGTTAGGGCTATAAGTAGAATGCAGTATCAGTCTAGGTTTAGGGCTATAAGTAGAATGCAGTATCAGTCTAGGGTTAGGGTTAGGGCTATAAGTAGAATGCAGTATCAGTCTAGGGTTAGGGTTAGGGCTATAAGTAGAATGCAGTATCAGTCTAGGGTTAGGTTAGGGCTATAAGTAGAATGCAGTATCAGTCTAGGGTTAGGGGGCTATAAGTAGAATGCAGTATCAGTCTAGGTTAGGGTTAAGTAGAATGCAGTATCAGTCTAGGGTTAGGGCTATAAGTAGAATGCAGTATCAGTCTAGGGTTAGGGTTAGGGCTATAAGTAGAATGCAGTATCAGTCTAGGGTTAGGGCTATAAGTAGAATGCAGTATCAGTCTAGGGTTAGGGCTATAAGTAGAATGCAGTATCAGTCTAGGGTTAGGGCTATAAGTAGAATGCAGTATCAGTCTAGGGTTAGGGCTATAAGTAGAATGCAGTATCAGTCTAGGGTTAGGGTTAGGGCTATAAGTAGAATGCAGTATCAGTCTAGGGTTAGGGCTATAAGTAGAATGCAGTATCAGTCTAGGGTTAGGGTTAGGGCTAGTGTTATTGCTTTTATCCTACTTTCTGTCCTACTCCTCTTTGGACCCGTAAGGTATAGAAGCCCGGCTCAGGGTAGCGTAGGCTCAATTGAACCACTGTCCCCTTCTCTCACCTTTTCCATCTCTCCCTTTTTCTCTTTCTCCTCTATCTCTTCTGTCTTCCTCCCCTCTGAATCAAGAATATTGGAAGCAAGCCATTCTTTCCTCCTTTTTCTCTCTTTTCTCTTCCTCTCAATTCATTTTCAATTTAAGGGCTTTATTGGCATGAGAAACATATGTTTACGTTGCCAAAGCAAGTGAAATAGATAATAAACAATTAAACATTTACTGTAAACATTACCCTTACAAAAGTTCCAAAATAATAAAGACAATAATAAAGACATGTTTTAATGATGTGTAAATAGTTAAAGTACAAAAGGGAAAATAAATAAACATAAATATAGGTTGTATTTACAATGGTGTTTGTTCTTCACTGGTTGCCCTTGTGGTAACAGGTCATACATCTTGCTGCTGTGATGGCACGCTGTAGTATTTCACCCTATAGATATGGGAGTTTATCAAAATTCCTCCCTCCATCTTTAAGACTGTCACTCTCTCTCCCTTCCTCAATCTTCATGTATATTGTGCTGTGTGAAGGACAGGGAGTCAGACAGGTCCCAAACCAAACCCAAGTCATCTCCATGGTCACAACTCTCATCACATGTTCACTCACTGCAGAAAAAAGTATCATTTTAGGTTCAGAGCAAGCAGCTTCCGAGATCATAGCAACTAGGCTGTTTAAGACAAAGCAATGTTGACTTTATTTTATTGAGAATGAAAGAAAGACATAAAGAAGGAGGAGGAATGGAGGAATGGAGGGAGGAATGGAGGAGGGAGGGAGGGAGGAATGGAGGGAGGGAGGGAGGAATGGAGGGAGGAATGGAGGGAGGGAGGGAGGGAGGAATGGAGGAATGGAGGGAGGAATGGAGGAGGGAGGGAGGGAGGAATGGAGGGAGGGAGGGAGGAATGGAGGGAGGGAGGGAGGAATGGAGGAATGGAGGGAGGAATGGAGGGAGGGAGGGAGGGAGGAATGGAGGAATGGAGGAGGAATGGAGGGAGGGAGGGAGGGAGGAATGGAGGGAGGGAGGGAGGAATGGAGGGAGGGAGGGAGGAATGGAGGGAGGAATGGAGGGAGGGAGGGAGGAATGGAGGGAGGGAGGAATGGAGGGAGGGAGGGAGGAATGGAGGGAGGGAGGAATGGAGGGAGGGAGGGAGGGAGGAATGGAGGGAGGGAGGGAGGAATGGAGGGAGGGAGGGAGGAATGGAGGGAGGAATGGAGGGAGGGAGGGAGGAATGGAGGGAGGGAGGAATGGAGGGAGGGAGGAATGGAGGGAGGGAGGAATGGAGGGAGGGAGGGAGGAATGGAGGGAGGGAGGGAGGAATGGAGGGAGGGAGGAATGGAGGGAGGGAGGGAGGGAGGAATGGAGGGAGGGAGGAATGGAGGGAGGGAGGGAGGAATGGAGGGAGGGAGGAATGGAGGGAGGAATGGAGGGAGGGAGGGAGGAATGGAGGGAGGGAGGGAGGAATGGAGGGAGGGAGGGAGGAATGGAGGAATGGAGGGAGGAATGGAGGGAGGAATGGAGGAATGGAGGGAGGAATGGAGGGAGGGAGGAATGGAGGGAGGGAGGGAGGAATGGAGGAATGGAGGGAGGAATGGAGGGAGGAATGGAGGGAGGGAGGGAGGAATGGAGGGAGGGAGGGAGGAATGGAGGGAGGAATGGAGGGAGGAATGGAGGGAGGAATGGAGGGAGGAATGGAGGGAGGGAGGAATGGAGGGAGGGAGGGAGGAATGGAGGGAGGGAGGGAGGAATGGAGGGAGGGAGGGAGGAATGGAGGGAGGGAGGAATGGAGGAATGGAGGGAGGAATGGAGGGAGGAATGGAGGGAGGGAGGGAGGAATGGAGGGAGGGAGGGAGGAATGGAGGGAGGGAGGGAGGAATGGAGGGAGGAATGGAGGGAGGAATGGAGGGAGGAATGGAGGGAGGGAGAATGGAGGGAGGAATGGAGGGAGGAATGGAGGGAGGAATGGAGGGAGGGAGGAATGGAGGGAGGGAGGGAGGAATGGAGGGAGGGAGGGAGGAATGGAGGGGGAGGGAGGGAGGAATGGAGGGAGGGAGGAATGGAGGGAGGGAGGGAGGGAGGAATGGAGGGAGGGAGGGAGGAATGGAGGGAGGGAGGGAGGAATGGAGGGAGGGAGGAATGGAGGGAGGGAGGGAGGAATGGAGGGAGGGAGGGAGGAATGGAGGGAGGGAGGAATGGAGGGAGGGAGGGAGGAATGGAGGGAGGGAGGGAGGAATGGAGGAATGGAGGGAGGGAGGAATGGAGGGAGGGAGGAATGGAGGGAGGGAGGGAGGGAGGAATGGAGGGAGGGAGGGAGGAATGGAGGGAGGGAGGAATGGAGGGAGGGAGGGAGGAATGGAGGGAGGGAGGGAAGGAGGAATGGAGGGAGGAATGGAGGGAGGAATGGGAGGGAGGGAGGAATGGAGGGAGGGAGGAATGGAGGGAGGGAGGGAGGAATGGAGGGAGGGAGGGAGGAATGGAGGGAGGGAGGAATGGAGGGAGGGAGGGAGGGAGGAATGGAGGGAGGGAGGAATGGAGGGAGGGAGGAATGGAGGGAGGGAGGAATGGAGGAATGGAGGGAGGGAGGAATGGAGGGAGGGAGGAATGGAGGAATGGAGGGAGGGAGGGAGGAATGGAGGGAGGGAGGAATGGAGGGAGGGAGGGAGGGAGGAATGGAGGGAGGGAGGGAGGAATGGAGGGAGGGAGGGAGGAATGGAGGGAGGGAGGGAGGAATGGAGGGAGGAATGGAGGGAGGGAGGGAGGAATGGAGGGAGGGAGGAATGGAGGGAGGGAGGGAGGGAGGAATGGAGGGAGGGAGGAATGGGGGAGGGAGGGAGGAATGGAGGGAGGGAGGAATGGAGGGAGGGAGGGAGGAATGGAGGGAGGGAGGAATGGAGGAATGGAGGGAGGAATGGAGGAATGGAGGGAGGAATGGAGGGAGGGAGGGAGGAATGGAGGGAGGGAGGAATGGAGGAATGGAGGGAGGGAGGAATGGAGGAATGGAGGGAGGGAGGGAGGAATGGAGGGAGGGAGGAATGGAGGGAGGGAGGGAGGAATGGAGGGAGGAATGGAGGGAGGGAGGAATGGAGGGAGGGAGGAATGGAGGAATGGAGGGAGGAATGGAGGAATGGAGGGAGAATGGATGAATGGAGGGAGGGATGGAGGAATGGAGGGAGGAAGGGAGGAATGGAGGGAGGAATGGAGGGAGGGAGGGAGGAATGGAGGGAGGGAGGGAGGGAG